>NC_140942.1:134059599-134089599 GCF_014529385.1 Adiantum capillus-veneris | reverse complement strand
CAAAGCTAGGTGGTGCCCCCTGTTGGCTTTACCGTGGCAGGCTCGAGGCGAGCCATTATGCCCCCGGTGTTTTAGAGGCCGTCGGGGTTCGGGGTCTGCTTTGCGTCCGTCACCATCTGAAAGTTGTAGGCTTCCTTTCCAGCAACTCTTTCAATCACATGATTAGTGATGGGAAGTATAGTTGTCTCTGATTGTGGCAGTGTTTACTTGTTTGAGATTTATGCACACTCGTAATTTATTGTTTTTCTTAGGCACCGCATCAATTGGTGACACATTTTGTGTGTTTGATCTCATAGATAAATTCAACCACTTTCAGTTTGTCTATCTCTTCCTTGATTTTCTTCCCAAAGGTTTCATTGTAAGTGTATGGACATTGTTGACATGGTTTTGCATCACTTTAAAGAGGTATCGTGTATTGGAAAATGCTACGATCTACCCCCTTTAAATCATTGTAAGACCAGGTAAACACATTTTTATATTGTTTGAGGATAGCTATCAATAGTTGTTCCTCTTTCTCAGTAGGATATGTGGCTATGCATGCTCGTCTCATTCTTTCCCGGGTTCTGTTAAATTAATCTTCTTTGTGTTTTCAGGTCCATCATACGATGTTCCCAGTTCCTTAGGCTCTCGCATTCATTGGTTCCTCCACTACAATATAGCGATCCTGAATTGTATATTTTTTGTAATGAGAGGGTGCATCAAATATTTCTAAGTCGCAGTCCTCCTAAGCTTCCATTTCCATAGTCCAACCCTCCTTCAATGTCTGTTTTAATTTGTGGTATTCACCTTTGCGTTCCATTTTTTACATTGTCGTTGGCTTTTTGGTTATGTTTTTTTGGTTGTTTTTTGCTTTTTTTCTTTAACTTTGCCCGAAAACTTGTCAACTTCAATGGTTTTTGTGTTATTTTGTCTTGGACACAATCATCTGCTCCCACAAGCTTGAGATATTGTGTTTTGTTCATCAACTTTGGCATTGGTTTCTCAATTTTGTTTTGTTGTTTCTTCGTTCGCCTTCTCTGATATCTCTCTTGTCTCCATGTTTTTTGGTTAGGAAACTCGTAGAAAATTGGCTCATCCTCTTTTTTTCATTTTCATATTTAGAATCATCCGAGAGTTTGTATTCTACATCGTACTCCTCGAATCATGGTATTCATCGGGCCTCATCATGTGAAAGGTTTCGTTCATAAAATTCTTCCACTATCCATTTACAATCGCTTATTAGTTTGTTTAGTAGTTTTAGAAAGGTTTTCAGTTTCTTGGACAGTGGAAACCATTATAAAGGGTCTTATATCATAGCCATCTTTGTCTCGCAAAATGTAGTGTTGATCACCTCATTTACGTAGACATCAAGAGTCATCAGTATTGTTTCCCACCCAAAGGGTTCAAACAACTCCTCTAGAAATAGTTTCATTATGTAGTAGTCGTCTTCTACTGCACGCTGTAGAATGCAGTCCTCTTTTTAAGACTCCCACATTCTGATGATGTACACATCCAAATGTGAGCATCCTTCACTAGCCAAGAAGGTAGCTGCATTTTGTCATCCGTAGTTACAGTAAAGTTTTCTATCGGAGTTTGATTTATGTCCTTGTAAGTATGGTCCTTGGTGTTTACCTTATGACTCCCTTGTGCCATAGATAGAGATGGTCATAGCCCCAATCCTGAACCATTTTGAGTTGATGCATAAAAGGTCGCCCAAAAATAGCTTCAAAATTGTTGCCTTTTCCAAAATCTACCACAACAAAGGTATATGTTCATATTTATCCCGCATGAGGATACTATCACTCGTTCCAACATTCCCAAGGGTCTTTCTACATACTCGTCGGCTAATTGCAATTTCATGTGCGTTTTCTTGAGAGCTGGCCTTCCCCATTTTTCCCATATTCCTTTTGTAGTGATGGCTATTCTAGCCCCATTGTCAAGTATCGCAATGGTGGTCACTCCCTTATTTTCAAAAGGTAAGGTGGTGTTTCCTTCTTGCCTTCACAATAATTGCCTACTTTATTTTCTAGAACAGGTTTTGCTTTTGGTTTCTCATGATGGCTTGTTTTCTTGGTTTCCTCCACGAGTTTTTTTATTGGTTGGACCTTCATTCCCATATTTTCCAGATTTTTGTTCAATTGTCTCCATAAATGTGGTTTGATTTTCAGCAACTCTACGAGAGTGATTGTGCACCTTATACAAGAAGACAATAAGTCATGTAAGCACTTTGTATCCGTCACTTGTGGAATAGAATTCCAATGTGATGGCACAACTCTTACCTTAGATTTTGTCTCATATTCTCCTACAAAGGATGGTAAAGTTTTTATCATTGCAGGTTTGCTCTCTATAGAAACTTCCATTCTTACATCTTTGAACAATGATTGAATATCATCCGGATAGATTTTATGGTCTATATTGATTTCAACGATTGGTGCTAATAGTAATTTAGCACTTTCTTCTTTCCTGTTTTTGATCATTTTCCACAGTGATTGTGGCCATGGTTCGTCTACTTCCAAAGTCGGCTGCATCTCTAAAGATCTACTGTCATTTGTTGTGTTTGCCACCACCTCTTGGTCATTGGTTCTTTTTGGTTTAATGTTGTAGGTTTTATTCTTTTGTTTAGATTTTGTGCACAATTCATGAGCACATGATCCCTTCCACATCGGTCACAGACTCCTTGAATCATATACTTTTCACCTATATTTGTTTCTACTTGTGTTCCCCTGTTTTCTTTTTCCAACTCATGTATTACAGGTTCAAGAAATTTTGGACCTCTAGGTTGCATCAAGGATTGAGCATTCTCTACAAGTCTTTTGCACACCTCCGAACTTTTGGTTTCGTCTTCTAGATGCAAATAAGTCAGTAGTCTTTGTTCAAAAGTCTGGTTGTTATTGAGCCTTTCCGCATAGGCTTGCGGCATAGTATCTAGTGTCTTGTTCACCTTTTCCACCAAGATTGAACCACTTGAGCCAAGCTTTGACTCTTCCAATCCCTTTGCATTTTTCTTGCTTTCTTGCTCGTATTTAAACAGTTCATTTGCTTGGTGCAGTTTTGTTTCCAATGTTGTTTTCTCCTTCAAGCTCTTCATTTTTAGTTTGTCCCTTTTGGATTTTCATGATTTTCTTTAAGTTCTAATTGATCCATTTTCAAATTTAATTTGTTATGAAAGTCTCAAATTGTCAGCTATAGGCCGATTTTTAGCAGCTTCTTGAGCTTGAGCACGAGTTGCCACTTTGACTGGAAGTGTTGGCTTAGATTGTGATTTGCTTGTGCATGGTAATGTCATAATAACTAATATCTAATTCTCCTAAATGATTTTCTCATGTTAAACTGATCATTTCATATGGGGAAGTGCCAGGGGAGAAAAAGATAGAATATTGGTTAAGCTGGCAGACCGACCACAGTAGGGATCCAAAGGAGGAAAAATAGGGATCCAAAGGGGGGGACATCTGCAACAGAGCAATGTGCAACAATGGGCTTTAAAGACCCTAAGGTTCAGCCCATTACGATTTCCAAAATGCTAAGGTTCCAAAAATCAAAGGTTGTGTCCAATGGTCAAGCTTAGAAAAAATGGATGCTTTGTGTGTGTACAAAAAAGTCTTCATGATTCCTACATAGGAGGGGGCAAGCCCTGTAAGTAGGGGATGAGAGAGAGAAACACACACACACACACACACACACACACACACACACTTACAGGCTTCCTTTACACAAAGGGAATGAGGGACATATGTCAGCTCCCTATCCCAGATGCCCACAAGGTGCACTCAAATCCTATTGGATGGCCATGGAGGTGGACCAATGAGAATTAGGCTAGAGTAAATCTAGTTTAATTAATTTAAAAACACTTAATAAAAGAACCAATAAGAATTAAGCTCTCTAGAAGACTATTGGACAGCCTCCCAAGGGGTCCAATGAGCATTCAATAGCCCAATGGCTTGCCTGATTCCTATTGGCCAGAAGACAAAGGGGTCCAGTGAGATTTTAGTTGCATTAATTAATTACCTAAAGCTCTCACAAAAGGGGAAAGGGGGATACATGTCACAAGACTATCACTTATACTTCTTAAATCCTATTGGCTAAGCCTAGAGGGGTCCAATGGGAAGCCAGTAAGAGGAATTAGCAAGAGGGGTCGGCCAAGAGAGAGGGGGGTCTGAATTTCTCAAGGCATTATTGCATAGACACTCACACTAGCTCATGTGTGAAGCAAGAAGACTCTCTCTCTCTCCTTCTCAAGCTTTAATGGAAAGCTTATCACCTACTCCAAGCTTGTGAGAAGGGAGGCCTACACCAACAACTTGTGGCTTTGTGATGCAAATCCAACCTAGAGCCAAGATTCAATGCATGCTCATCTCCTCTACCATGCTATTTACTAATCTATGATGTGCTAATATGAGTGATTATGTGAGAAAATGTACATATTTCTCATGATCATAAGACTACTCCTTCTTCTGCTCAATCTACTCTCATACCCCACTAGCTCTCACCATCTTCGAAGGTGTGTGAGGTCTTGGGTCTGAGACCGTGAGGGAATTGATGTTGTGTTTTATAAGTGTTTGTTGAGTGCTTGAAGCTTCCATCTTCATTGCACTAGCTAGTGATTGAAGAAACACAAAGAATTGTATTGTAAAATGTCTCCCTTGATTGGGGAAACCTATAATACAAAGCCTTTTGGAGGGGGGACCGGCTCCATGTAAATCCGGTCCTCAACTGTTGTCAATAGCTTAATTTCTCTCTCTTTTGAAGTATTGTCCTCAGAGTTGGTATTGTCACTTCTTGAGGGCATGAATCACAACTAGTAGCTCCAAGTCATGGGTGGGATAATTCTTCTCATTGAATAGGACTTGGAAACTCCAGGAGATATTCTTGAGTAGATAAACCCCTGATCAAGTAATTGAGTTAGTTGATTATTTATTTTTAATGCTTCTAGCACTACCATCTTGTAGGGGGTTTTAACAACAGACTAGATGTACCTAGGATTAACTCGATTTCATGTACCAAACCTCTTGAAGACTAGAGTTTTGTCAGTTCTTCTTGAAATATATCTTGATATTCTTTAGGTTATAAGCCATCTTCTTCTTCCTTGGGTTTGTTCAACTTGATGACATGAATGGATAGACCTTCCTCAAGTCCCAACTGATTAACATTAACTACTCTAAGAGAAGCATCCTTTCTTATGCCATGTACTTGTATTCAATTTCCTTTAGATGTATCAAATATTACATTCCCTTGATTGCAATCAATAATTTTTCTTGATATTTGCTCAACCAATCCATCCCTAAAATTCCTTAAAATTTTCATGTTTACACAAACATTGATGACCTTTGAGTTCAAACAAAAGGTCTATTCCTTCCTCATCTATGATAATAGTGGATCCATTGGTCAATGATTCTCTCAACTCTTGAGTCTTGAGTTGCAATCTCTTAATGATGAAATCAATTTGAGCTTATCTCGAACAATCTTCTTTATTTCTTTGTTTCTTCAAAATCATAAATTTCAAAACAGTATTATTAACTCCAATTTATGTGGAAAATTTTGTTTTAACACATCATTGGCTTGATCACTTTTAAGGGAGATTTTATTGTTCTGCCTTTGGACAAAATATTCTAGCATTGCCTCCTTTTCTTTCCTAGAGTTGCTACTTCCATTTGCTCTTGCACAATTCAATTCTTCTTCTCGAGAGTTCCATGTTAGTTTTGTCAGATTCTCACTCGGTTCTTTAAAAGGCTCCACTTGTTGGAATTAGGGTTGCAGAGAAACGTACACAGCTTGGAGAAGACGGGAAGCTCAAGGCACACAACTAAGAGTGTATTACGTAGTGTGCAATGGAAAGATAGATAGCCCTAGAGTGATGGACGTATATACAATTCACGGGGGAAAAAACCTCCTTATGAGGGGAAAAATGCCCCAGTGGTCCTAGTGTGTTCACACACATCACTACCACATGTATATGGTAACAAATCCCCCCTGACAGTGATGTGGTGAATGAGAGTTGGCACATGAGTAAAGGGAAGTTCCATGACCTAAGGACATGATCAATCCACAAAGGGGAGTAAGTCCAAAGCTTTGTAGAAAGCTTTGAGCTTCTCACAAGCCAATGCCTTTATGAAAAGATCTGCAAGGTTGTCCTGTGTTGGCACATAAGCCAAGCTAATCTCTCCTGCTGAGAGCCTCTCCCTGACATAGTGGTAATGCACCTCAATGTGCTTTGTGCGAGTATGAAAGGTGGTAATGTGCTTTCTGTTGGACTGTTATGAAAGCCTCGTTTGACCAAATGAGTGTCAGCTTTCTCATACCATGCACAAGGAGATTGCTTCAATTTATACAAAGCCTTCTACATCTGCACACTTTGTCCTCTTGTCCTTTCTTGACAAAACCGCGAGGCTGTGTTACATAAACTTCTTCAAATATGTCACTATTCAAGAAAGCAGTAACAATGTTTGATTAATGTACATCCCAACCAAAATGAGCTGCCAATGCACATAGAAAACAAACAATAGTCATATGACAAGTGGGAGAAAAAGTTTCTTCATAATCTATGCCTTTTTGCTATGCGTAGTCTTTTGCAACAAGTCGAGCCTTATGGCGATCAACCTCACCATCCGGCTTGCGTTTTAACTTGTAAACCCATTTTGTACCAGTGGCCTTTTTGCCAGGAGTCAAATCACAAAAATTCCATGCGTCATTTTCTATAAGTGCATCATATTTTGATTTCATGGTAGCCATCCATTTTTTTGAATTATGTGCTTCATCAAAAGAGAGGTTCCTCAACATCACAGCCAAGGCATAACAATCTGATGCATGGCAAGAGCCTGAGCGAGTATGACTAGACAAAGGTGCATCCAATTTACTGTCACGCAATGTACCAGTCATTTTGGCATACCTCTAGCTTGCTCATTTTCAGCCATTTCCTCATCAAGTACATCATGTACATCTGCATCAGTATTAGGCTGATCTATAACATTTTTTGAAACCCCCATAGGCTGTACATTTACCTCATTGGAATTTACATTCATATTTTCCACCAGTGAAGAGAGGCAACAAAGTGTCATAAATGTCATGTGAGCTTACATTACTATCTCTAATACATGACAACAAGGGCTGAACAGAATCATCCCCAAACACTAAATCCCATGAAACCAGAATACGCTTTTTTTGTGGATGATACAACCTATAATCTTGCTTTCAGCACTATAACCAACAAAATTATATTTGACAGCCTTATCGTCAAGTTTTTTGTAATGTGTTTGTGGCACCAAAGCATATGCCAAACAGCCAAAAACACGCATGTGCTCAATAGAAGGCTTTCTATCATGCCATGCTTTGTAAGGAGTAATAGATTGCAAAGCTTTTGTAGGACACCTTTTTAGTACATAAGTGGCATACATGATGGCCTCAAGCCAAAAAGAATGAGGCAAAGATTGACTTTTGACCATACATCGTTCCATTTTCGTAAGTGACTTGTTTTTCCTCTCAGCAACACCATTTTGCTGAGGTGTATAAGACACTGTACATTGGTGTTTTATCCGACGACTAGCCAGAAATGCATTAAATTCATGAGACATATACTCCCTCCCTTGATTGGAACGGAGGGTGACCATAGTACATTTCGAGACATTTACAGCCATAGCCAAAAATGTTTGAAGCACATAAAAACTTCGGACTTCGCTTTAAGCCGAAATACCCATGCATGCCTGGAGTAATCAACAATGAAAGTCACTAAGTACAGGTAATTTCCCAAGGACGGAGTTTGCATGGTCCCACAAACATCACTATGCACAAGCTGCAACCTGCATGTGGCCCTAACTGAACCATCCTTTGGAAACCTAGAACGTTGCATTTTACCCAAAATACAGCCTTCACAAACATCTTTGACAGGTGCTTCAAGAGGTGGCAAAGAAGCAACCATATCAGATTTCTCAAACACAACAAATTGGCTTCAGATGACCAAAACGTGCATGCCAAAGTTTTGCATCTGAAATAGCCCTTGAATCTACAATTGCATTTGCAAAATTTTGTCCACACTTGTCATACAAAGTGAGCTTATACAATCCACGGCACAAAAGGACAGATGCAACAATTTCATCACCAAAACTGAGATCATGAACTGTACATCTGTCTCATCCACAAATTTGACTATAGGTCCAAGTCTAGCAAGTGGGGATACAAATAAAACATTCTTTTTTATCCCAGGTACATAAAGTGCATCAACAAGTGTGAAAGAACTCCCATTTTCATCAGTAAGCACAATCTTTCCAACCCCCTGAACTGGATAAGAGGCATTGTTCGCACAAGTGACTGAATTCCCATGAGAGACAGACTCGAGAGAGGTGAACAATTCACGATGTGAGGTAATGTGCTTTGTAGCACCGCTGTCAAAATACCACACATGTGAATTTGCAGCAACTGACATGCATGCACCATGGATAGCAGGATTGTAAGCGCATTCTACACTAAAACCCCATTCTGCATCAACATTAGCAACATAGTCTCCTTTCACAGAAAACTCAACAATGGCTGCATTTGTAGTGGAACCACCATTTGCATTGGAACCACCCTCTTTCTTCTTAGCCTCTTTGGCCTTCAACTTAGGACATTGCTTGATCAAGTGATCATTAGCTTTACAATAATGGCAGCGTATCTTCTTTTTGCCCTTTATCACCAGAATTGCCAGACAAAGTGTTGCCAACAGAAGCATTGGGAACAGAAGTTTTGCCACTCGTAGCAGAACCATAAGAAGTGGCTGCATTGTTGTTACCACCCTTTCTTTTTGAGAAGCAATAAAAGCATGTTCAATTGCACGCTGCCTAGTCCTTTTTTTCTTGGAAAGTGACTCTTGCAACAACAATGTGCATAATGCATCAAACTTGACAACGTCAGGATTTCCTTGGGTCGTAAGTCTCCAAGTACTAGCAAAAGTATGGTAAGAATTTGGTAAGGCATCAAGAGCAGTCTGCACAAGGATACTGTTGAAAATGAGTTCACCTTTAGAAATAAGTTGCTCATTTTGATATCCTTGACACCAGCAAGGAAAGTGTCCATATCCTCCTCCTCATGCATAATCTTTGACTCCAGCTCTTTATGCATCAAAGCAATTTTAGCCTTATTGCGACTTTCATAAAGTCCAACCAAAATATCCCAATCTGTTTTGTAGATTTTGTTGAATGAATGTGAGGAACAATGGCGCACTTCACAGACAACGCAACCAATGCATGAGCCTGTGCATCCTTTACATCCCAACGAGATTTTTCTACCGTCCCAAAACAACTCTAATAGCAGCAATACCTTCAATATCGTAGATGCACTTTGACACAAGAACATGCTGCATCATGTAAGCCCATAGAGTAATTGTCCCCATCCAATCTATCCTCAACAGCAAACATCTTGAACACATATGTGTTGTTGTCAGCCATGGTAAATGTTGAACTTGATGTGAAAACTGCCCAAAAATAGGAGAGCGGGAACAACATGTGCTATATAGCACAAACCGCAGAAGACTGTAAGGCACATGTTATGCAAAAAATGGCACTGACAAAAAATTTGGCACAAAATGATGAAATAGCCTGTGCAGTACTACCTATAGTGGAAACGAAGGCCAAAATGAGCCCAAATCAAATGCTCGCCAAAGCTCACAAAAATTGGAGAAAGTGAGGAGGAGTGTGCTGGAGTTGCTTGCGATTGAGCCCGACAGGAGGCAACCTGCTCTGATACCAATTGTTGGAATTAGGGTTGCAAAGAAACGCACACAGCTTGGAGAAGACAAAGGAATCTCAAGGCACACAACTGAGAGTGCATTACTTAGTGTCCAATGGAAAGATAGATATCCCTAGAGTGATGAGCGTATATACAATGCACGCGGGAAAAACCTCCTAAAGAGGGGGGAAATGCCCCGGCAGTCCTAGTGTGTTCACACACATCACTACCACATGTATATGGTAAAACTACTAAAAAATATCTATATGGCCAAGGATAGAAATTGATCTTTGATACCACTTGTGAGGGCCATGTTAGGGGCCACCGGCCGCACCATCCTCAAATGGCTACATCGCGATTCCTAACATCCCTCCCACTTGAGACCGACATTGAGATAGGATTCCTCCTACTCTATGATGCTAGCTCCAGGGAGTGATAACATTCAATTTTTCTTTACCCGGATCCCTTAACCCCAAAAAATATTTCCTTATCACATTGACATTTCATTTTGAAGCCATTAGTCTAAAATAAACTCGACTTCCAAGGCCAACTGGCTGGAGTTCTCTAGTTCATCTTTAGTTCAAGGTCATCAATCCATTCTTTATTGGCATGGCCAAGCAGAGTTGCCAATGTGTTCCCCTAAGATGACTATTTTTACCAACTACATGTATCCATGTTCCCTAGTTTGGTCCCTACTCCATAAGTTGAGATCCCTTTTCCTGTTCTTAACTTCGTTTAATATACAACATAAAACATGGGATCAACTTTCTAGCCAACAATATAACCCTCCAAAGTCCACCCTCCCCCTGAATCATTTGATAAATAAACATTTTCAAGTATGATAAATGCACATTTCCAAGTAGTACTACGATACTGAAAAAACAATATTCAAATCAAGTCAAACTAGAGAATGCATTTCAAGCATTTGGAAGCAGCATACAAATTATTGCATACCCTTGAAAGTGTGCATTTATTAAGTCCTTCCTACCTTCTTTCCTTTTTAAATATCTTAAAATATTTTTTCTTTAGTGATATCTAGTTATCTTTCCAGCAATCACATATATTTCTCTAGGCATATCTCTATCCTTGTCCCAGGACTCGAGCACCCTGTCTCCTCCACCATATGTGAACACAGTACCTTTACACAATTTTCATTTCATATTTTTATTTATCTTGTTTGGAAAAGGTTCACAGCATTTAATCTTATTTAAGTTTCTTTTAGAAAAAACCTGAGAGGTAGAGCACTTTTTTGGCTGGTATGGACGTGCGAGATAGTCCATTTAAGTTCCTAGCCCTTCCAATGTTCGTTCTTACCAAACAATTAGAAGAATTTCTTAATTAATCACGTCTTTATCCCTTATACAATCTCTTATTGGAACCATTTTTCTTCCTCATTTCTCATCCACATCAGGCCTACCTAGACCATACCGATTTTAAAATGCATGAGTGGTGGGTACTTTCACCCAGCTACTAGGACTCACTCCCATCCAATCCCACGCAAAGGCATTGCATGAACCCTAAGCTCAAAAATAAACTAATAATTATCAATCCTAGCCAGAAAGGACCATCCCTTATTGTATTCCGCCCCGTCAAACTTTAATGGCAATCGCCTTTCTATAAAGTAAACATATGCGCCGACCTTTTCACCAATCATTTTAGACAAATTAAAACTTGTATGTTGTACTACGGCTATCCACATCACATCTTCTCGGTAAAGTTTTAATCCTACTTTAAATTTAGACTAAACTCATTTAGTTAAAATCTCATAGTTCCTAGTTCATTTTAATGTCTATTCAAACAAGACCTTAAGAAAACAATGAGTTTCTTGGGAGCTAAGCTTTTATCTGAACATAAGTTCAAAGTTAACCGCGTCTTTGATCGTATCCCTATTTTTCTTTATTGCATCTTTTACTATCCATGGGGTATTTCCATGGAAAAGGTGAGAGTTTTATGTTAAAACAAAATTGTCATTACTTTCATGAAGCTATCCCCCCCCCCCCCCCCCCCCCCCCCCCCCCTCCTCTTGTAATTGCAAAACAAACTTGAAAGTAGATAAACCTAAAATGAACAATGTGTATGCTCTCAATAATGACCTTTTTTCTAGTGCAAATCATCGTTTGTTTTGCAAATGCAAAACCTTAGAGGGCACTAACTTACAATATTATTGGTAGTAATTTTAAAACTTCCTTTGGGTGATTTTGTACGAATAGAGCATGAACATTCAAGGAGTAATGGTGTAAGACTTAAATGCAAAGATTCTATGAGTGATCATGTTAATGTAGTGCAAAATACTCATGCACTTAAAGAGCTCTCAATTAACAAGCTCTTCATTTAGATAGGAGTTTATACGTACTTCCATGGAGAGAATTAAATTACAAATAAAGGTGAGGATTTAGAGATTTGGGGTTTTTCCAAAAGATAAGAGAGGGATTATAATCTTATTTGGAATGGCAAGTCGCTTTCAAAAAAAGGGAAAATTAAATCATAATAAACCAACTTCATAATCTTGAAATCTATTTCAAGGAATAAATTTGTTATTAATCTTACATGAATACTTTATAGGGATGGAAACTTCAATTCCTTTGTTAACTTGAATGCATAATCTAGAGAGGTTTGTGAGCATTTCTTGAGAGAGTTGAAGAAGAGATAATTATTTTTAAAAGTTAAAATTTTCAAAATATAGTAGCTACAATAGTAATATGTCTCTTTAGAAAAATAAAATTAGTTCAAAGTTAGCAATTATCTCTATTGAATAATTTAGATAAGTAAAAAATGAAAACAAGTGAAGAAAAAGTAACTCTCATATGTATTAAAAAACAACTAAAAAGAAGTTTTGGGAGGTGACTGAGGAGAAATTATCATTATTATTTTCACCATCCATCATGCATACTACTCTAAAATAAGTATGATCTCCAAGGATCTATGGACACAGAGAGTGCTTTCTATTCTCTCTAGGCCTTATTAGCCTTGTAATCTAAAGAACTTGAAATAAAAAAACTTGAAAGTACATCGCGGTTAGTGGGTTAACAACGTTCTTAGTTAAAAATAAAAAAACAAAGCATATAGTTGAAAGGAGAAACAAAATAAATAATTTACCCTAAGACTTCTTCTCGGGCAAGCAAAAGAGAAACTTTCTTATTAGAGCTTACATATCACTAATTTATAATGAAGTTAGGTAAAACAAATCCATGGTGTGTAATAAGAAGAGAAAATTGTTACTTGTAATATGTGTAGTACTAGAGACTTCTCCTTACGTGGAAAATTGTTGAAGAAGCTTCATGAGGTAGCAAACCATCTTCTTGTTCACCTTCAATTTGATGTCCATAACTTTCGTTATCCAAGAAGAACTTGGGATGGGAGAATGGAATAAGAAGAAGGAGATCAAGCTTTGGCAAGCTTGAGAAATAAGAGAGAAAAGAGGTAGTGTGTGTATGTGTGTGTAAGAAGCTTGACCATGGCTTACACACAAGCTTGGAGAGGAGGTGTGTGTGTGTAAGAGCGTGGCTATGGCTTCCTCAAGCTTTCTCTATAAGCTTGCACTCTCACCTACATTATGAAAAATGAGAAGGGAAGGTTTACAAATGATAATGGAAGGTGTAACACGAGAAGGAAATCCTTCTTTTATGCACTTTTGAGATGAGTTTTTTGAGAAGTGCTTTTCACTTATCCTTTTTTTCTTATCATTTATCTTCTTATCAAAACTTCTTTTACAATTTTCCACTTCCTTTCTCTTTGTTAAGGCTTTTTATACAAGTTACCTACTCTCTTATCACTTATATAAGCTTCTTATACAAGTTATTTGTTTCCCTTTTCTCTTTATCAAAACTTTTTGAGGTGAAAAAGATAATTTCACATGCATTGCTCACATTCCCATGGTGTAGTCCTAAAATCTTTACGCGAGAGGCACCTTGGGTGCTCTTTGAGAGTCTGGAAACACTAAATCCTCATTTATTTATTTGGTTATTTATTTATTTATTTTTGAGTGAGTGAAACTTGAACGTGTAGCTTCTTATAGAGTTAAGAAGTTGTCCAAGAATTTTTCATCCTTTGGGTGTTTTGATTTAACCATGTTTCTCCTAAAACTATTTTTGGATTAAACTAATTACTACTCAATTGTAACATTGTTCTTGAATTAGCATCGCTGTTCAAAATAAAACTATGTGTACCTTAAGTTGTTATCTTAGATATATCGGTTATAGAAAATGAGAAAGTGATAGATCAATCTGCAAAAGGAATTAATTTCAAGGTGAAGACACTCAAGGCAGGAGAGCCTCACGGCTCAATCTGCACGAATGGTAACAAGGCGGCTACATGTGTGCTGCAACTGTCAGACTAGGCATCTCTTTTGCGAGCATTCTGAAGGGTCCTAACTTTTTGGATAGCGGTAACTTGAGAACCATTGAGGCAACAAGTGATGGATGCCAAGAAAATATGAATAATGTAAAGGCTCAGCTAGAACAAGAACTTGAAGAAGTTAACAGGTAGATAGAGGTCAGCCCCAATGAAAACAAAAGAGCTTTCTCACAAGCCAATTGTAGTGGGATTCTCAAAGATGGGTTGGAAAATCAAGCCTATAGTGCTCTAAAAAGTCTCTTCCATAGCAGGTGAAAGTGGCGGAGGTTGTCACTGTTGCGTTTTGCTTGCACTCATTAAAAAGCAGTTAGCCATACAAACCACGCTCACACTTGTGTTTGACTTCATTGGGAGAGTTTCGAATAGATACGAGTTGATTCAATGGATTTGGGGACTATAAATACTTGGGCATGGAGGAGTAATTGAAAATATTTCCTACCTCGCTAGAGGATTTTTCTCAGTTAGATTCGAGGAGGACTCCGACATATCAAAGATTCTAGAGAAAGGTCCCCTTTTATTTAACAAGACAGCTATCTGTGTAATTACCAAGCTGACTCTGGGATAATTTCAGGCTACTTGCCAGTCAACTGGGGAACCCCCTATTTGTTTGTGACAAGAGGGCTCTAGGCAGATCCTCTAACTAGCTATGCATAGGGTGGAACATATCTAAGACCCCACCAAAGAGCATGGTGATCAATGTTGGAGTTGGGTTAATAACCATTTCGCTCAATTTTGGGACGGGATTTGGGGCTTGCTTTGAGTGTAACAAATTTGGGCACTTTGCAAAGGATTGCCCCATGAAGGTCAAAACATATACCAATCCCATAGTGCAAGGCTCTAGTACATGCAATCATAACCCTACCAAGGAAATAGCTGGAGAAGGGAGTGAGAAACAATTAAAGACTAGTGAAGGGACAAGAGCATGAGAGGAAAAAGAGGCTATGATTTGTGACAAGGAGGACAGCAAATTACAGGTGAAGATTGTGGAGAAGCAGAGCTTCACACTGCAAGGCCCACACTATGAGAACGCCTTTTTTTTTCTTGCTTCTACACCTAAGATTTTGATAGTAACAACTACATCGATTGTGCAAGCCCCACGATTGAAAAGGGTCAAAAGGATGAAGGTAGTGGCCAAAGAGGCCAGGTCACTAGAGGGTATTGGAGCCTCAAAATGGAAAGGCTCCTCCCACCCTCCCCCTCCGTTCAACTAAAAGTTGGGACTTGTGACATCCACTTCACAATCCCTTTGACATGCTTCAAGAAAGAAAATCCCAGACTATGGTGATCCTCCAAATTCTCTTGGAATCAAGGACACAAAAACCGAGCAAGAATCAGATGTCGAGGAATTCATCCCACTCTTCCAATGAGCTCCACACTTCAATTGTTGTCCTAGAATGTGAAAGGAATTAGAATGAAAGAAAAACAAGGAAGGCTTTGGTAGTACATGAAGAGGAGAAAAGATATTAATTGCTAGTGTCTATAGGAACACCGCCTTGATGAATCTGGGACAAGAAAACAATTGCTTTGAGATATTATTTTTTTCTACGGCACTGCTTTTTATGGTTTTAATGGAGTGATGGCAGGAGTCCACAAGGATCTAGAACCTAAAGTTGTTTTTCAACACCCATTCGGAAGGGCGCTTGCACTGTCTATTAAGGTTCATAACAACTTGCTCACTATAATCAACATCTATGCCCCTAACGATGCCAAAGGAAGGATGGTGTTATGGGATGTTTGCTTGATGAGAGACTTTAATATGGTTTGTTCCAGACAAGATAGGCACAGCCCTTCAAGCATTCTTGTTGGAGAGGAGAGTAAGAAGTGGATTTTCTTGGAAGATAAATGGGCTCTGGTTGATGCCTAGAGGACTAATCCTTTGAATGATGGCACAGGGTACACTTACCACAGTCTCCAATCCTCCCAATATGCCTCTAATGCCTCTAAAATTGATGGGATCTATTTCTCTCACAGTGGAGATCGAGTGCCTTCTTCACTGCTTATGCAAGTCCTAGTGAATAAAAGTCTTTTTGATTATTTTCACTTTTTGGAACCTTGGTCTTTTCTTCTAAAGAATCACATCAGCCCCACAGGGTGCCAAGAAACTTCTTATCACCTACCCAACTCTGTTCAAAAATTCTCTCTTCAAGGTTCTGGTGTCTCAGGCTACGAAAGAGCTAAACCAAGATATCATCAAGGAAAGGACAAATTTATGGAAAAGACTTTGCAAAAAAATCCAAATTGAAATCAAGAGAGTGGGTCCAATGCTCAAAAAGGCTAACAACCATACAAACTCAGACTGCAAATCTAGATGTGAAGACCTAGGCCAGAAGAAAATGCAAGGCAAGGCCTTAGAACAAGAACACATTGAGTGGTTGAAAATCAAACAGACCTTGCATGAAAGGGAAATGGAGGAGACTAATCTACTAGGGATTCAATCCAAGGAGAGGTGCATCAAGACTAAGAAAGATGACAAAAAAGCACTCTTTTCAGAGCGATCGAGTTAAGAAAACAAAAAAGTACCATCTCTTCCTTGATTGATAGCAAAGGATATTTGATCAAAAACCATGATTAGATGGGAAAATTCATGCTAGGTCATCTTAGCCAGATTATTGCAAAGGAATATTCCCCATCTCTTTTAATCAGAGAAGCCAAGACAAAGATCTTTACCCCGGATGAATGTTGGACTACTTGAAAAGGACTTTTACCCGGGATGAATGTTGGATGACTCTCAAAAAGCTGGGCAAAGAAGTTGCTAGGTTGGGATGGGATCATAGACAAATTCTATCAAGTGTTTTGGGAGGTTCTAGGTCCGTCTTTCTTGCAAATAATTAACAGAGTCTTTACTAAAGAGGTACGCTCAAATCAGAGGTGAAGAAAGGAATAATTAAACTCATCCCCAAGAAATTGGCTTGCTCCTAGCTCAAACACTGGAGACTGATCACCATGATGACAATGGTTTATAAGGTACTGACTTAGCTCATTGTTGAAAAAATGTCCCTGGTGTTGGCTCCTCATCAACATGGGTTTATTAAAGGTAGATCAATTTATGACAACAACCTAGCGGCCATGATAGCTACGGAATATGCCAAGTTCAAGAAGCAAGATTGTATCTTGCTATAACTAGAGCTCTATAAGGCATATGATAGGATTACATGGTCAGTTATGCAAGAAATTTTGCAGGCTCTAGGGTTTGGACCACAAATCTGTTAAGTTGTCAATACTCTTGGGGAAGGGAGATCCTTCAAGCTGCTATTCAACTCAAGAATAGTTGGTTGCTTTGATGTCAAGAGATCCATTCATCAAGGGTTCCCTTTAGCACCACTTTGGTTTGTTTCCTGCACCCACCCTCTTATTGCAATGTTTAAACAAGCGGCAACAAAAGGAGCGATTCAAGGGTTGCAAATCTAGAATGGTGTTTATCAAGATGCTCACAAATGACTCACTGCTTTTCCTTCAAGTGGAAGGACCCGATGTTAGGCAAGCCTTGGAGATTGTCCAGATTTTTGCCACAGCTTCTTGCTCTAAATGCAACAAAGTCGACTTATCTCTTTGTTCGAAGATGATAATTTTGATTCTGCAGGGTGGATTGGAGAGGTTGTGAAGAGAGGCAACATCTTCCGACACCTTGGGGTGCCCATGCGGGAAGGAATTACTCACAAAATTGTTTTTGACTGGGTCCAAGAAAAAATGAAAAAGAAAATGAAACGGTGGGAATTCATCCTAATTCCATTCCACTATAGAGCTACGATAATTAATACTTTCGTCATCCTGTATATAAGCTTCACTTCTCCATTTCTACAAAAATTGGAATTCCTTCTTGAAACCAGTCAAGGAGTTTTAGTGGAGAAATAAATTGACTGGTGGAAGATTGTGGCAATGAGGTAAGTGGGCAAGTATTGCTAAACGAAAAGCTTAGGGAGGGCTTGGCATCCTGGATCCTATCACTCATGACCTAACTTTATGTGCAAAATTTTTATGCACCCTTTTCCATTGCACATGAGAGTTGGGTTGTCATGGCTAGGGAAATGGTAATGGAAGCCCACATGAGTTCTAAAGGTGGTTTACAGTCAAACCTCAACATGTAAAACAGACTCCTTCCCCCTTCTAGTGTGAAGGCTCAAAGTTGGTGGATTTACTTGGAAGTTTATTGAAAAATGAAGTAAATCCTTTGAGACACTCAAGTGGAAGGAAGAGATTAGGTATTGGAAAGGCACGGCAAGACACTAGTATCGGGTCCCGTTGTTGAAGGCTTGGGCCTTAATGATCATTGGATTGAAATAACCAAGAATCTAAGCAATAAGGGCTTTCACACCCTGGATTCTCTTTGGAATTATCAAATGGGTGATCGGCAATCCTTGGAGCACCTGAAACTTTGCGGCAATCTCTTGCTCCAAGAGGAGATCCTCATTCGAAGACTACTGAAAAAAATCTCTAACCTAATCCTTCCCCTCTGCTCCACACCTCTTGATTGGAAATCTTGGAAGTGGCCTAGTGAAAGTCTATTCTGCTCGCCTAAGACTAAAGCCATCTATGAAGAGCTCTACTCTATAGAGGAGTGGATTGAGCACCTCAACAAGATCTGGTCCAAAAAGTGGGTTGCAAGCAAATGGAGTCAAGTAGTTGGAAACATCTGGAAGGCCAAATGTGAAGAGAGAGACAAAGTATTCCTTTGGAGAGTACTTTTTGGTCTCATCCCAGCCGGAGATAAAGCCAAAGTTAAAGGTCTAGCCAAAGGTGCTTGTGTCATATTCAAACACCCGGTTGAGTCCCTCACGCACTTGTTATGGGGAGGTCCAAAAGTTAGAATTTTCACGGGCTCAATCTGCAAAAAGAGGGTCTTCACACATTTGGGAATTCTATTCTTTAGACGCGACCTTGCTATGGGCTCCAGACGCATCGACAATCTGGACCTTCTAACTGACATATGCATAGTAAGAGCTATTGTATTAAGAGCGATGTGGCAGTCCAAATATGCATTACTTTTTCAAAAGAAGAAAGATCCTCTTGATTCAAATGTTATTCTGGATACATGTTGGGGGAAACTCCAATGTAATAGGAACCTAAAGTGCAAGCTGCATAAGTAAGGCTAGTCGGGGGAGTGAGCCCGTTGATGTAATCTATTTCGGGATAACCCTATGCAAAGGATATGCCAAGGCTCTTTGTATTATTCTGTGATTGATGCAAACTCAATTGAGCTTTTTTTATTAAAAGAATAAGGCTACGAGGTGGCCCTTACACATCAATAACAACTATATCTAGAAGTGCTTAGAGCTATCAAATGATTTTGCATGTTTCTAACTCGTTTTTGAAATATTTCTCCCTTTGTTCGCAATTCACACACTAAAATCACTAAAAGTGGAAACATGTGAAAATTTTGTCGTGAGCTTTTTATGAAACAAGGTGAATAATTTCTTGGCCCTTCTACAGCCATTAAATATCAAAGGGGTCCTTTAGAAATCATAGAAATCTAAGAAAATCCAACTAGAAGATTTGTACACTTGTGATCTATGTTTGCTCTCTTCTAACTTTTTTTGGAAAAAACTCAAGAACGTGAGTATATTATATTAGCTTCATGCTTTTTTTTTATAACCTTTGTTTTGTTTTGTTTTTTTTTTTTTTTTTTTTTTTTTGGGGCGAAACTCACAATTGTGAGTGGATGTATGTATTGAAATCTCCTTAAAGGACCTTGAGGGATTTTGTATTACATCTACAAGCTTCTAGACCTCACCAAGAGGCGAAAAAAAAAGTACGAAGTAGCCTCAAGCTCGTACGGAGCCTTGAGGTATCTCTCGACCTCTCCAGATACTATAAAGCATTAGCCCTAGGCTAGCCAATATCCTTGATCACTTACCCACCAAGGCGGAATGAAAGCTAGCTATTGAGCAGTCATTTTTGAACACCCAACGGTTTTTGGCCTTCCAAACATGCTAAAAGTAGCATAATCTAACAGTTTGTGTGCAGATTAACAATTCTTGGCTTTTTATCACCATCTCTCCAAAAAACGAATTGTTCTTGAAAAACCCTATCTTCCAGATCCTTTGAATTCATTTGTATAGCTTACCTGCTAGACCACTAATCGGCAGGGCACTCCTTGAATAAGTGATAGAGGTCCTCACTTGCCGTTTTGCACCCCAAGCACCTATCGAAGCCAATACCTTTGGTAAGAATCTTCCCGCTTGTCATGACAGAGCATTCCATACCACCTTCAACAGTAAGATCTTCATCAATAGTGGTTGTTGTGGATTCCAGATGTTACTTTCTACCATCACCCATCTTGCTTCTAGCCATTGTAAACCCCACTGTTTGTTGAGAGGAGAGAACCAATCACTCTTGAACATTAGAGTGTCGTATATACTCTTGGTTTGTGGATTACAGAAGTACCTGCGCTTGGACCATCGCCAAGCTTTCCACTCAAAATTTGACTCGCAGATAGGAATCAAGCACTTGTCCAACCCTTCAACAGTCCTATTTACCAACAATCTTTTACTGTCATTGTGGTGAAACTAGGTAGCTAGTTGGTGTTTCCAGCTCTTGCTGCTGTTTTCCCAAAAATGAGCCAATTGTCAGAGACCTTTGTTATTCACCTTTCTAGCTATTTCTCTCCCCAAAATTAGTTCAATAGTTAGTCTCCTACTTTGGAGAGCCAAGGGGACCAATGTGTTATGGAGTTTTGGAAATATTTGATAAACTCTCCCCATTCCAATGCCTCCATTGCTTCGGTACACTTGCGGACCAGCTCACCCATTGTGCCACCTAATCTCAAGCTGGACCGCGGGGTGGCCAATAGTTTGTCATGTACGTCTATTTCTTTCCATTGTCCCCCTTGGGAGAATACTTAGTCTTATCCATTGTATCCTTTGTCATAATCGCCAATGCCTAGTCTTGCTTTGCGATTGATAACACAAATTTGGCACACTAAAACTTTGCATGAACAGCAAGCTTAGATGCGCTTTGATAACTTTGCCAAAGGAGGTTGAAATGAAGCCAAAAATTAAAAGGCATCTAGCTTGACAACGAGGAAGATTTGAAACCCAACCCTATTTGTTTTTTCACACACAAACGCCTTAACATTGTGTGCCTCCTATGCTACGGAACATTGTATGCAAACGCCATGAAATTTGTGTGTGTCAAGCATGTAATTTCTTTTCCTAATTCACATTAAACTCCTAAGGTTAGCCCTTAGTCTTGATAGATGATAGTTGTCTAGTCATTATCAACATCTTAATAGATGATTGACCATGGGTAGCACCAGGATTACAAGTCTCTTGATCCTACTTCCTTTGATCTTTGAAGGTAGAGTCAAACAACTCCACTACCTGCTAGAGGGCCATCATCCTTAGTGAGATAGGGAAAGCCAAAAATGGGAAGGATTTTTTATAGGTGACTCACACATTTTTCCCTTTTTGCATGCCATTCATAAGAATTTGAGGGCAACACTTAGCCTCATGAGTTCAACCCTAGCCTCATTGGATGTTTAATCGTGATTAGTACCATGATTGCAAATTTCTTTGTTCTACCTCCTTAGCCTCGTGTTAAGGCCAAAGTATGTGAGGAAGAAAAGAGCTTGAAAATGAGCCCTTCTCATGTAAACCATTTTTGTGAAAATCCTCTAATGAAGCACGCTGAAGTCTTTTTGTTTGTAAATCTCACAATTGTGAGTGATTACAGACCAACCTCTAGCATGCTCTCGGCAAGGAGAAATCCCTTGGTTGGGATGGTCTTACCATTGAATTTTTTAAGGAGTTTTCGGATGACCTCAAGGACCCGGAGCACGCTGAAATCTTAGACTAGTCTTGAACTTTCCATCAATAACAACTATACCTATTAGGGCCCCAATCTCAGAAAAATAAAAATTCTTTCAATACATCTTTTTTTTCAGAACTCACAATCGTGAGTGGATTATATTAACAACCCAAAAGAATTACAGATACTAGTCATGCTCATGTCGAGCCATGACATCTTCCAGCAACCATCATTACATCGGCTAATATAGGGGGGCCATCCCACGAAAAAAGCTGAACACTTGGTTGGACAAGGAGCAGACACTTACCCATGTGGTTCAAATATTGCAGCATACGCAATCTTATTCCACTCTTCAAAGTTTCTCCATTTCCCATTGGCTATAATCGCTTCCTTGCTTTCTTGAATGATCTTCGTTAACCTAGCTGTTTCAAGGGCGTTCTCAAATAGACGACAGTTCCAAGCCTTCAGATGTGTTTGAAGTAATAAAACCTGACAATTTGTGTACTGATAAGCAATGGTTGGCTCTTGAACACCTTCCCACCCATGAAGAGATCGTCCTTGAAGAACCCAATCTTCCATGTCTTTTGAACCCACTTGCATATCTTTCCTGGCAGGCCACAAATTGTTGGGAATTCCTTAAAAAGGTGGAGGAGATTCTCACTTGCTGATCTCAATTGCGTGCATCTATTTGGACCAATACCTCTAGCTAGGACCTTCACACCAGTCGGCAAGGTTCCCCAAAGTATCTTCCATACAAAGACCTTCATCCTTTCAACATATCTTTTTTTGTTTTGCAAAACTCACATCTGTGAGTGATATTGTATTAGATATGGCAAAAAAATACATTGCATGCCCTGCTCACAGATCGAGCCAGAGTAGCCAAAGGACCATCATCACCAACAAGCCCCTAAGCATTACAATAAACTGCCCTGCTTACAAAGAAAGCCAGGGCCTCAAGACCAACCATTGTACACAAAACAACCATTATATTCAAGCCGAACAAGGGAGGCTAGTCCCAACCACACAAGATCCTTAACCATAAAAGACGGAGAAAAACAACCAAACTCTCAAGGGTGCCACCAAAAACCTAATGACTGCCACCCACCATGTCTTCACCCTTGCAAGGATCTACAGCCGAGCACAAGAGGGAGGGGCCCAAGTCCACATCACCTGCAAAGCATGGGCATGTTGCCAACCAGAACAAGCCACAGCCATTGACAACATCCATGACCTGAGCCAAAGCCTCAAAGATCCGAACCAGAGCTTCACCCCACATTACACCAGATCCAAAACAGTCCACAAACAAACCAACACTTGGAAACCAAAAAATCCACCCAAAGGGATGCGATCCAAGACCCCGAACCGGCACTCGCCACAAACCAGTAAAGGCCAACACCAAACGACTCAGCATCAGCATGCAGCAATGACCAAGACCACCAAAGACATTGACCGCCCATATCAAATCCACCCAAAACGAAGGGGGTGCCACCATACACCCAACTCTATCATCGAGGGATGCATGCCCCTCTCCCTCCAAAGCCAACCCACCATTGCATATGACCGACCAGATCACTAAGACCAAACTAGACCTCCTTTCAACACATCTTTTTTTTTTTTTTCAAAACTCACAATTGTGAGTGGATAGTATTCATAACAACAGAAATATACACCAATCCTCAAGCTCAGACCGAGCCTTGAGGGTCAAAGGATTACAAGTTATCTGCTTGGCAGAGAAACCACTACTACTCCTCGGCTTTACTTATTACAAGATGTTATACATTGTTCTAGACCAGTCCTCTGATGCTTGTTTGCCTCCGATCATGTGGATCATCACTCTGCTCTCTTGTATGATTTCCCAAAAGCTTGCCACAGCCAGATCCCCCTCAAACACATGGTGGTTCCTTGCCTGCCAAATATGGTGCAAGAAGTAGTACGTGATTACTTGAGTGAAGACAAGAAGAGCAGGACTTCCCAGCCTGTTACTACCAAAGAACATATCGTTCTTGAATAACTTAATTTTCCATGTCCTTTGAATCCACTTGCATATTTTCCTAGCCATGCCCCTGATTGCCTGGCATCCCATGAAAACGTGGGCTAGGTCTTCACTAGCTATTCTGCAACGATCGGACCCGATGCCTCTTTCTTGTATCTTCACGCCCATTGGCAGAGCACCCCACATCACTTTCAACGGAAATATATTCATATAATGAGGCCACCTTGGCTTCCAGATGTTCTCCATGACTCCCTCGTTTTTCCGTCCAGTGCCTCTTCCATAATTTGTTGAGGGGCCTTTAGAGTGTGTTTTCCAAAAGAGGCTACTCTTGGGCCATCTCCAAGCGTCCCATTCCAATTTTGTGTTGTTCTTCCAAAGAAACCTTTTCACTGGTTTTAAGAATTCTTTCCAATTACACTTAGCCATCTTGAGCACGGGGCTGAGGAAAGCAATATACGGGATCATAAAAGCATTGATCACTCTAATCCGGCTTTGGAAGGGTAGGAGAACGAACTCCCACCTTCTCATTTTGACGCTTATTTTTCGAGGACCCATTGAAATCTTTGATTGTGGGTTACGTCCACCCCTACGGGGGCTCCCAGGTGTCTAAATACACTCCCTTTTGAGATAATCTCTCCTGTCCAGACTACAAGGTCAAAAGAGTTGTTCTCCGACAGGGAGATTAGTCTTCACTTCTCTATATTGCACTTGGATCCCGAGGCCACGGCAAATATTTGCACAATCTCCAAAGCTCTCCTGACAACTTGAGGGCACGTCATCAAGAATAAGAGCGAACCATCTGCAAACATTCAAGGCGAGGCAACGACCAGCTATTGACCAAAATGTTCCTTTCAACACATCTTAAGTGCATAAGTAAAGGATGAGTTTAGGAAATGAAAAGACCCATCAAAATGAAAAGTCTTTTCATGTCCTTATACATTTATAAAGAGGTGGTCGAATCCATATTGAGTCATTGATATATTTGTCTTTTTCTAATGTTTTACGTTCCCTTCCCTTTTTTGGCCTGCTAAAGAAAGGCCCTAGTATTGGACCAGCTTAGGTGTCCTCCAAACGATGCGGTCCACGTGGACGGGTATTTTTTGTTTTAAGTCTTTCACTGCAGGTCCATATAGTACTGCGTTCAGCAGATCGGACTGGTGCGAAGCTTCGCCCACCATTCCACCTTACCTCCAGCAGAGCGCCCAACCATGCGCTGTTTCTCTCGCCTAGCTGTATGAGGTTCTTGCACATGCCCAAACTAGCTGGAATAGCTCCTACAATCATGTTTTCGTCTAGCAATAGGTTGTGAAGCTTTCCCAAAAAGCCGATACAACGGGGACGTGGCCTGAGAGTTGGTTTGTGTTGAGGTCCAGATCAACAAGGCTCGTGCAATTACCCAAGCTGCGAGGGATGATGCCTGTGACGTTGTTCTCCCACAAAAGCAGTTTTTGTAGTCTAGGAAGATGATGCCCAGTTTCAGATGAGTTGAGAAGAGAGGGACATGAGCCAGCTAGGAACGATCCTGCCGATTCCATTCCTACTCATTGGAAGATGTCGTTGAAAGAGAGTATGTTGGGTGAAAGCACTTACACGAAGCAGCAAAGGAGGCCGAGGAGAATCAGTTGGGGTGGCTATGTTCCAATAAGAGCATCTGATTTTTCAAACCATGTCGACTTTCAGATGCCATCAAATGAATCTGTAGATGTACCGTCCTTTGCCACAGCTTTGCCATGGTCGCCTTCTTCTACATCCTCATCCTCATCATCTTCTTCTTCTTCACTGGCAAAATCGTCAACCATGCATGTTGTGAAAGCTTCAGATAGGTATTGGTGCATAGCAAGGCCATGGGTTAATCCGAATGTCCTCCAAGCTGCTCTGGACTGGGCATGTGGAATTGGGGGTGCTGATTGTACTATGATTCAGCTTGGTGAGCCTTGCTATGTGCCAAATACCCTCATCTCACATACATCCTTTGCCTTCAACAGTTATTTCCAAACTCATCAACAAGTAACGGGCACATGTCATTTTGCCGGAACCGCAATGATAACCAATGAGGATCCAAGTAAGTTTTTAGAAGTTGCTCGTTTCCGAAGCTTCTTGCATGCTTTCAAGGCAAGGGCCGAGTTGTTATGCAATGGTATCAAAATGTATGCTTTCACTTAGGGTGGGTCTAGAGCTCTTGCTAGCTTTTGAAGCTTTGCTTATCAGCTTTACTATGCCCTGAAGCTCCAGTAGTGGAGCTATTGAACCTAATGATTTCCTAGGGCATTTGCCTTCATCCTCTTCTATGTGCTGGTTGAAGAAGCTGGATCTGTCTAGTCATGGTTCAAGTGGCTTTCAGAGTCTCAAGTGTAATGGTAGCCAGTTTCCACCCTTGAAGCTTGTTAGCAAAGTAGAAGCTAAGGTAGTGGAACCAGTATTTCTTGTAACGACAGTAACGCATGAGATTGCAAGCATTGCATCCATCAAAGGCCAGACTAGTTTTGTGAGTATCGTAGGAGATTGAATTAGATGACGAGATTGAAACCAGACATTTTTAAAGCGACTAGAAGATCCAGTTAAGTCTGTGATTAATTTTGCAGGAAGTGGGGCCCTTAGGTGATATCTTGCATGTCCGGATGCTCGAGATAATTAGAAGGGCTATGTAGTGCAAGATGATAATGCATCGATACCTTGTCAGATTGCTTTCTTTGGGAAGATTGTTACTGCCAAGCTTGCACTCAGAGTTGAACAGCTGAGCTATTTTCCCCTTTAAATTTTAGCCATATATCATGATTGGGCAAGGGCCACATGGTTCGGACAAGGGTCCTGTGCGAGGCAACCTTTGGGGAGCTGGAAGTTCACGGCTATCTATAGGCCAGCAGGGCTTATATATATTGAAGAGGTTGGGTGGAGCTCGTACCTATTGGGTTAGGAGGAGATCTTAAAGGGGGACTCCAAGCTCTTGTGAGTTCTCCTCAGAACCTCAATACGTCTGAGCCTTGGCTTATCTCCCATCAACCTCTCTATATATTGGCCCTTGCCTAAAAATATCTCTTGGAACTGCCAATCCTCCGAGGGTTGCCTCCCATAGGACCCTTGTCCAAACACACACACGCGCACACCTCCCACCCCCAGAAAAGAAGGATAGGTAGACCTCCTTGTTAATCCACCCAAGGAGTAGTCTCGGGAGGAGTGCTTGACTGGTCTAGGTAAGAGCCGCAAACACTAATTGAACCCAGCTATTCCTTCCTATATACACCAGGGCCTGAAGGAACATACAAGTGACCAAGCACAAGCCTTATCATTACAATCATTCGGCTGTTTGTCGCGAGACTTGCTAGACCCCCTTGGTGGTTGTTTGTGTGAGTTGGAGATGCAAGGTGATGCTGAACAGTTTTTTACTAATGTCTCCCCAAATAATCTCCCTCATAGGTTTGGACATAATGAGGAGAAGTAAATACCAAAAACTCTAAAGTTTGATATTTTTCAAGGAGAGGGATAAGCAAAACATGCGATCAGCGGAGGAAGGCCATGGGATGATACTACTTGCAGTGAGAAGTGCCTGGAGCTGCTCATTTTGGCCTTGCAAGGTGCAAAATAGCTCATTGCGTATTGTACTAGTTGGAATCACAAGGCTCCTCGAGATTGAAGAACTAAGCGATGCTAGGAAGCCAGACACGTAAACGTCAGCATGATGTGCAATTGTGTAATGAGGTAAGGATGGTGTGTGGAAATTTTCCCCCCTCCCCTCCACCCCCCATTAATTTAACTGTTGTAGTGATTTCCTTGCAAATTGAAGCTTTTTGGAAGGGTTCTTTGGTATTTGAAGCTCTGAAGTGCATGTTTTGTCTTTTGAAAATGTTTTCTATGAAAAGATGTCCTGGCCTTGTACTTCAGGCGCCCATTTAAAAGCAATTCTCTCATTCTCCTTGTCAAAGGATCAAACTTCAATTTCTATCTAACCAAAGCTCCCCTCAAGATATCCAGAATGAAAAGGTTATGTCATCAAATGATGATGAGTACACGGACCTCACGTTGGTGATTCGTGTAAGTTCCAGTACTTGAAAACCCAGCAGTTCTATCACTCACTCTATTTTCTGGAGTCACTTCCATCAAGCTACTCCAGTTGGGAAATATTTTGGTCAAATTTCACAATAGGACCTTAAACTGTCAAGTTTTTTGTTGTTGCTGTATTTAACCATTAGTTGCCTTGCTTATAACATTGTTATAAGCACATTTATATTTACAAAGCACCTAAAAGCACTCTCAGAGCATCTAAAAGCCCTTTCGAAGCATTTCGATGGAAACTCTGGAAGCAGCACAACACATGCCGACCTCATTGAAGCACTTCAAAGGACTGCTAATGCACTTCAAAACACTTCTTTAGTATGTTTTGATGCTTCATCTAATGAGCTTGTTTTATGCAGGTTATCTAGGATGTAATTACCCATTCAGGTGAGACACTAAATGCCAAGTATAGTGAGTGTAGAGTGTATGTATGTCAAAGGTGGTGGCAACCTTGGGCTAAGATTGCAAATGCTGTATGCAGGCAGGGTCAGGTGGGAGCTCCCCTAATAAGCAAAGGCAGCAAGGCAAGAGAAGTGATGCAGAGGGCCCAATATTGTGTCAAATACTAGTACTCTCCTTACTACTATTGCACTGCTGCTGAGAGAAGCTCTACAATTTGTTTCTGCCATTATCACCTATCTTTGTCACCATTTTGTGGCTACAACCAGCCCTACAATGCCACCTGTATGCAGAATGCCATCTTTGTGCAGCTAATTGGCTGACGTGACATCCTCCATAAGAACTATTTCAAAGATTTCACCATAAGAACTATTTCAGAGATTTCAGAGATTGTACCCAATAGAACTAAGTTTTATAATTTTGTTTCAAGACTAGACGACGTCTAGTTTTTGTAGTCATGTGCGAGTTTCTTTGAGGCTCAACCATTTCTTTTTTGCCCAAACATGTGACTTCTACATAGACAAACATTAACTAAATGGTTTTCTCTTCACATCTTAATTTGGATACACATATTGCTATGTGTGGCCATGTTTCTATGGACTAATGAACATCTTCTAAAGCATCAAATTACTTTTTTAAGAACGAATATCTTGGATGGAGTAGACTATATGTATGTGGGGATTGTGATCTTCTCCAATAATTGTATAGAACATCTACCGTAGCTTACATTGGGTGTTTTTCTTTAGTGTAGTGTTTGTTGGTCATTGTGCAATCAATATTAGCACATAAGATTTGAAGCTTGCTAGGACGTACGGTTTTGTTGGTATGTAGCTTAGGAATGAGGTGAGAAGTTGAGTTTGTTGTGCGACAATGTACTTGCTCTTTTTTTAGTTCGATTGTGTTAGATGGAGTGTGAAAGTGAGTCATGTGCATTAGTTTTCCTTTAAGCTATTTGCAATCATATGAATATTTTTGAGGCCTATTTTGTTATAGGCTTCCCTTGCATCCACGTAAGCACAAGAAGTTTACATGAAAAACCTAATAGATCTCACTGGTTCAATTGCAATCTACCAAAGGCTTTTACATAGCATTCTTCCCTTTATTGGATGATTCTCTTTGTGAAGATAAGGAGTCTAATTAACTTCCTAGTTATTGAAGGCTTCAATACTCAATTTTAGGGTTGCAATTATGCATGTATTGCAATAACGGTGAAGTGCTTTACACCTTGCAATGATATTCATCGCTTATAATGAATACACAGTGCTTTGTTGTCAATGCAAGGACTCTTAAGATAGACAGGTCTCCCTTTTTGGGAGAAAGGCTATTGTCCTTGTCATAATTTCAATGAGTTTTGCATTTTCTTGCTAGGAGTGCACCGAAAATTGAGTCTTTGCCATCTTGACCAAGCGCATGAATGGGGAATGTGTGATTTTTATACCCTTTGAATTTGCAAGCCTTATAATTAAAATGGTGTGGATTTGGACAGTATATCCCATTTCATTTATCTAGAAAAAATACCTAAAATTTGTAGCAACATGTTGCATAATGTTCTATATATTTAGGCTCGTGGTGCACATGGTTGTTGGCCATGGGTGAATTGGGATGACCTAGGTAAGTGGCCTTGTGGAAAAATCGTTGCACATTCGCAAGTGTGAAGGTTACATCACACGCAAGCGGTGCCTAAGCTAGTCTTTGCAAAGCAAAAAGCCGATAGCATCTCTCAAGATGGGTAATTAGTGAGCGGTGGTTACCTATGGATGAGGAGTGGGCAGCATGGGAGGGTTGTCTAT
>NC_140942.1:134047099-134054599 GCF_014529385.1 Adiantum capillus-veneris | reverse complement strand
ATGGAAACTCTGGAAGCAGCACAACACATGCCGACCTCATTGAAGCACTTCAAAGGACTGCTAATGCACTTCAAAACACTTCTTTAGTATGTTTTGATGCTTCATCTAATGAGCTTGTTTTATGCAGGTTATCTAGGATGTAATTACCCATTCAGGTGAGACACTAAATGCCAAGTATAGTGAGTGTAGAGTGTATGTATGTCAAAGGTGGTGGCAACCTTGGGCTAAGATTGCAAATGCTGTATGCAGGCAGGGTCAGGTGGGAGCTCCCCTAATAAGCAAAGGCAGCAAGGCAAGAGAAGTGATGCAGAGGGCCCAATATTGTGTCAAATACTAGTACTCTCCTTACTACTATTGCACTGCTGCTGAGAGAAGCTCTACAATTTGTTTCTGCCATTATCACCTATCTTTGTCACCATTTTGTGGCTACAACCAGCCCTACAATGCCACCTGTATGCAGAATGCCATCTTTGTGCAGCTAATTGGCTGACGTGACATCCTCCATAAGAACTATTTCAAAGATTTCACCATAAGAACTATTTCAGAGATTTCAGAGATTGTACCCAATAGAACTAAGTTTTATAATTTTGTTTCAAGACTAGACGACGTCTAGTTTTTGTAGTCATGTGCGAGTTTCTTTGAGGCTCAACCATTTCTTTTTTGCCCAAACATGTGACTTCTACATAGACAAACATTAACTAAATGGTTTTCGCTTCACATCTTAATTTGGATACACATGTTGCTATGTGTGGCCATGTTTCTATGGACTAATAAACATCTTCTAAAGCATCAAATTGCTTTTTTAAGAACTAATATCTTGGATGGAGTAGACTATATGTATGTGGGGATTGTGATCTTCTCCAATAATTGTATAGAACATCTACCGTAGCTTACATTGGGTGTTTTTCTTTAGTGTAGTGTTTGTTGGCCATTGTGCAATCGATATTAGCATGTAAGATTTGAAGCTTGCTGGGACGTACGGTTTTGTTGGTATGTAGCTTAGGAATGAGGTGAGAAGTTGAGTTTGCTGTGCAACAATGTACTTGCTCTTTTTTTAGTTCGATTGTGTTAGATGGAGTGTGAAAGTGACTCATGTGCATTAGTTTTCCTTTAAGCTATTTGCAATCATATGAATATTTCTGAGGCCTATTTTGTTATAGGCTTCCCTTGCATCCACGTAAGCACAAGAAGTTTACATGAAAAACCTAATAGATCTCACTGGTTCAATTGCAATCTACCAAAGGCTTTTACATAGCATTGTTCCCTTTATTGGATGATTCTCTTTGTGAAGATAAGGAGTCTAATTAACTTCCTAGTTATTGAAGGCTTCAATACTCAATTTTAGGGTTGCAATTATGCATGTATTGCAATAACGGTGAAGTGCTTTACACCTTGCAATGATATTCATCGCTTATAATGAATACACAGTGCCTTGTTGTCAATGCAAGGACTCTTAAGATAGACATGTCTCCCTTTTTGGGAGAAAGGCTATTGTCCTTGTCATAATTTCAATGAGTTTTGCATTTTCTTGGTAGGATTGCACCGAAAATTGAGTCTTTGCCATCTTGACCAAGAGCATGAATGGGGAATGTGTGATTTTTATACCCTTTGAATTTGCAAGCCTTATAATTAAAATGGTGTGGATTTGGACAGTATATCCCATTTCATTTATCTAGACAAAATACCTAAAATTTGTAGCAACATGTTGCATAATGTTCTATATATTTAGGCTCGTGGTGCACATGGTTGTTGGCCATGGGTGAATTGGGATGACCTAGGTAAGTGGCCTTGTGGAAAAATCGTTGCACATTCGCAAGTGTGAAGGTTACGTCACACGCAAGCGGTGCCTAAGCTAGTCTTTGCAAAGCAAAAAGCCGATAGCATCTCGCAAGATGGGTAATTAGTGAGCGGTGGTTACCTATGGACGAGGAGTGGGCAGCATGGGAGGGTTGTCTATTTGCAAGGCAAGCTCATGACATGGCTTCCACATTATATTTTGCTTGTAATGTCCTCCACTCATGTGATAGGTTGAGAAGAAAATTGTTGTTTTCTAATGGTTCTGTCACTCGAAAGTACTTTCGATTGCTTGTGTGTGAGATGGCCATAGTGTCTTGGAATGTAAAATATGAGCTTGTATGCTATAAATGTTTGCAACGGTGCCTTGATCTCCATAGACTCTTGGTATTTGGATCATCCTATTTTGATGGTTCAAATGCTTGCACCTTGGCAGCAACTCCCTGCACATGGCATTTTCTCTTCATGTGTTCTATAACCATCTTGTTTATGTAGACGCATGCCCTTGCTATAGTATCTACGAAGTCTCTTGCAGCTATCTACAGGCTTATGGCATATGCGTGCTCAATATCTCTGTTGATTGAGGGGTAGGACATCTGGGCTTTTGATTTTGTACTAGTCCAGATCCTTGATTATCTCTTGATTGGGGTGTAGCACTTCTAGGCTTTTGACTTGGTACTAGTCTAGATCCTTGATTATCTCTTCACAAGGCCGTCAGGTGAAGACGGAGGCATTGCCTATAATTTTGTTTTGAGAGAAAGCTCAAGTGTAAAATTGATTGTCAGTATTAATTGTCAAAGTCCATTCTTGGTAGCACCGGTTCATTTTGCAGAATATTGTGACAGCGTGATTGTTACGAGCATCCATGGCTGTGCTGCCTTCATGACTGTTACTTGTAGTTGAGTCCTGATAATATGAACTATTTGTTTTTGAATGAAACTATTAATGTTTATAATTGATATTTCTAATATATGTGAACATTGTACATGTCAACACACACACAAACACACAAAATGTCTTATATAGATCATTTTTTATGTGTAAATGTGTGTGTATGAATTATACGAATATGTGTGTTGAGAGTCAGAGAGAGAGAGAGGAGGGAGAGGGGGGGGAGGGGAAGCGCATCACATAACAGAGCTTGAAATTGTATGTGTGTGTGTTTGTATGTGTGTGTGTTTGGAAAAAGAGGGGGCGCGAGGGGGGGGGGGGGGGGGGGGGGGTATCACAAAACAAACAAGGAGGGACAAAGGGAGGGGTATCAAATACATGATTTTAATGTATATGTATGTGCATGTATTTACAAATCATGTGCATGCATGTGTTTCCATGTGTGGTGACATATTTTTCAAGTATATATGTATGTGTATGTATTTATGAATCGTGTGCATGCATGTCTTTCCATGTGTGTATATGCATATTTCTCAAGTGTATATGTACTCATGTACATTGAATGAATTTGACTACCCTGCTTTCTCCTACATACCCATCTGGCATAACTTTAAAGAAAACCCAATATTTTTCAAGATTCTCTCTTCCCCACCCCCCTTGTGTCGACTATGCCTCTGCCACCTTTGCCCTCAACCGTCTGCAGCTCATCGGAATAGCACCTTGCTTGGCAACCTCATTTTACAGCATCGTCCTCATAGCAGGCACCCGCTAACTCGTAGCCTTCACGCCCTTTAAACTCCATCAGGCCTTGCCACACACGACTGAGCTCCCCGAGATGAGACTCATGGGGGAGAGAGAGAGAGAGAGAGAGAGAGAGAGAGAGAGAGAGAGAGAGAGAGAGAGAGAGAGAGACGTCGCCTGCACCCTTGCCTCCCTAGTCCCTTCGTGTCCCCCTCCACCGTTGCCTGCATCCTTCTCTCGGTGCGTGTCCCTAGAGGAGCTTGAGCAAGATAACAAACGAGCACAAGTATATAAAAAGGGAGAGATCGGCAAGCGGCCGCACATCGCCTTCACACAACTTGAGAGAGAGAGAGAGAGAGAGAGAGCAAGCCACATGCCCAAAACCTCTACCTCTTTGCTTCGCCGCCACCTACCACCCCCTATGACCTCCTGAGTACGACCACCCTCAATCACCTTTGGATTTTTCCGAAGCATTGCCTACTTATTTTTTCTTTTCACCAAGATTCATTTTATTAATATATTAAATTGCTTTATTATTCTCTATACTCATTAAATCTATCTTTTCAAATGATAATATTTTTTTATTATATATGTATAATGGATAATATAATTTTATATTAACACACAATAAAAATTTCATGTGATTGTAGACACTCATTTAAATTTACTTTCTATAAATCTCATTCCTCCCTTAAGATAGCAGGCCTTGGTGCATCTTCACCTTGTTTAGCTTTCTAAAAGAAGCCTTAGAGGAGAGTTGGTTAAGCATACTTTCAATGTTATCAGTGACGATTGAGACTCACTTTAAATGTTATTTCAATTTTAGAATAGTAAATGGATCTTATTTCACTTTCAATTCACGTCCTCATCAGGTCTTGACTTTTTCTGCACTGTATTGTTTTGAAATATTAAAGTGGGGCTTCACTTGCATAATTCTACTATAGTCAATGGGGACACACACACACACATACACACACATATATATATACACACACACATTCACATATAGATATATATATTTATTTATTTATATGTATATTTATATTTACACACACATATATATTAAGGAGTTCTTTTTATTTCACTTTTTTTTTTGCACCTTGACATGGCTTGACTTTTCTTGTATTCTATAACTTAAGTCTAATTAATATTTAGAAAAAAAAAATTATTAAGCGACCATCGGCCAAGTTTCCTCTCCACAAAGAAGCAAACAAGAAATACTAGCATAAATTTAAACTAGTATGTGACCCGCGATGTTGCGATCAAAAAAATAAATGCTTCATTCTTGTAACAAAACATGATGAAGATTTTTGAATGCTTTCTTTGTGTTTGCAACATGTAATACCAATTATACAATGAATGTTTTATTATCCTATAGAAGCTAAGTCCTATACATTAAAATAAGTTTCTCGACCTCTCTAATGATTCCAAAAAAGTGTACCTACAATCATTCGATGCGCTTGTGTATCATACGGGAATGATTGGCAAAATCTCTCTCTCTCTCTCTCTCTCTCTCTCTCTCTCTCTTTTCCTTAACAATGACAAATACATCTGACAGTATTTTTAAGATCTCTTTTTTCTTGAGAACACTAAAGACTGTGCAATCAATGACAACAAATGGGATTGTAAGCAAGATTTGTATCCTTGTTGCAAGATATGCCTTTTGATTACCCCCAAAGAAGAGTTGCTATGTAAAAACAGGCAACATATTGAAAAGGTTAACCGTTCACTTTATAAACAATGAGTGTATTAACTCTTGTTTGCATGAGAGTTCGGATTATAACTTGTCCACTTTGAATAATTCATGTTAAAGTTACAAAGTATCTATCTACTCCATGCCTTCAGCACATGCAAAACTCCACATTGCATGCTAGAGTAGTGTTGATTCTCTCTCTTGAGTCGAGATTAGTGATTGTTAGTCCCTTTGCATCATGCACATTGCAATCCTTCAGCTAATTATCTACTTGGTTGTTGTAGTTTCCTCTTGAATAATCTAGCTTGAGTTCAAGACTCCTTGGATAGATGCTCAAGAACTCTTGGGATTGCTGGTGTGATATCAAACCTTCTCTTTCTCTTCTTCTTCTTCTTCTTCTTCTTCTTCTTCTTCTCTCTCTCTCTCTCTCTCTCTCTCTCTCTCTCTCTCTCTCTCTCTAACACACACACACACACATATCAAGCATGGTAACAATGTATTTGGCTTGACAATTTTAAGGCCATCTTAGTAGGCTAAGACAACCTCAAAAAAAGAAAACCATAGTGCATATGTGAGTCCACACAGGTGGTGCCATGCAAAGAACTCCAAGATCATTTGTTTGTGTGGCTTGAACCCAATGCTTAAGAGGGACGACACACAAAATGAGCTGGCCGTGAAGAAAAAGCTCACTCTAGGGAACTTGGCAACCTCCAAAGCTTGCTCACATGCATCCTTGCACTCTTGGGTACCTTTGATCTCAAATGCAAAGTGTCTATTTTCCTTCCATGGACAAATTTGGCATGATGAGCTCACAACTCTGTTGCATGTCATTGAAGCAACTCCAGCAAAGAGCTCATCTACCCAGGGTGGGTACCCTTGAATGCCATTTTTCTCCTCCCAAAAAAACTCCAATCTCCACTATCGCTGGTCTCTCTCTCTCTCTCTCTCTCTCTCTCTCTCTCTCTCTCTCTCTCTCTCTCTCTCTCTCTCTCTCTCTCTCTCTCTCTCTCTCTCTCTCTCTCTCTCTCTCTCGCGTAACCCTAACACAGTAGCTCGCCGCTGCCTTCTCTGTCTCCCGTGGGCAAGGGGCTGCCCTATGGGAGGCCTTAAGCCATAGCCCCGCCCCTAAGGCCTGCCGCGACACTACTTACAGCAGCCGACTCGACTACTCACAGCAGCCGACTCGACAGACTGAGTTTTCTCAATGCAGTCCTGCGACCTAAAGCCTACCACGACTTCGACCCTGTGACCCGTCGACCCTGCGACTCTACTCAGAGCAGCAGATTCAACAACCTACATACTGAGTTCTCACTGCCTCAGCTGACAGCAATTCCCACGTTCTCAGTGCCTCAACTGATAGCAGTTCCCACCCAGGAACAGTTCCCACCCAGGAATGATGGTCAAAACCAGAGATTGCAAGAACAACGATGGCACATCCTCAACACCAAGAAATACCCGCTCTTTCCTGGCTACCCCCAAGGTAGACCCGCTCGACCGCCTCCAAACCCAAGTCAAGGAGTTGAAGAATGACAACGATGAACTCAAACTGCGTCTTGTTGCCCTCGAAGAGCGCCTCCAACTGCTCGAATCACAGAAGCTAGCGGACACTGATCGCATTCTAGCAAATGCCAAAGAAGTTGAGCGCACATTCACCCAGAATGTGGCTTCATTAGCCACCCAAATCCAAGCAAATGTTGCCACCATCCCCTTCAAAGTGGAGGAATGCCTACAAGAACGCCGTCGTCGAGAAGGCCTTGCGTCGACTGTACGCATCGGTGGATTTCCCTCCTCTTGGCGGGAGGAGAGTGATGACTTCCCTACTACCCTAACCAAGCTCAACAAGGCTATTGAACCAGTCAAGTTTGACATTCCCACCATCGAATTCGTCGATCGCGATCCCCGCACCAACCAAGGGAGCCTTGTTTTCAAGACCAAAGAGGACCGCATGACACTCTTAAAGCAAACACACCTTCTCAAGGGAACAACCATATGGATTAGCGAGGCTCTAACCCCAGCCCAACTCAAGATAAAGAAGCAAGAGCTGCAGAAGGTACGAGATGCACGAGCCGCAGGTAAGTACGCTGTCTATCGTGGTGGCAGAGCCATCATCGAGGAGTTTCGGACACAGAAACCCACCGGAAATCCCTCTCCTCCCCCTTAGGCACCTTCTACCCCCATAGGTAACATTTGTTGCAATTTTGTTGTATCACACCCCCTTAGCCCCTCTCCCCACATATCTATATGTATCACTGCGGACATTGTACCCTCTTAGATAGAGGAGCCTCTATTGTACACGTTTTCTTGGTCCCATAGGTCATATCTGACCTTCAAGGAAGATAATGGAATCTATCTATCTATCTCTCATCATGGTAATGAGTTAA